>NW_027131390.1:90092500-90120000 GCF_026122565.2 Emydura macquarii macquarii | reverse complement strand
AGAAGGGATACTCTCATTGACAGACCATTGCAGTGGAAAGGAAATCCAGCAGGAAGCAGAAACATGTATTAAGAAGATTGAAGGATCTTAGCTTCCAGGAAAACTGAAGCCATGCTTTTATGAATTTGATCTGTTCTCTTTTCTTTTGTAGTCACTGACATTATACAAGAAGAGAAAAGGTCAGACATAAAAACTACTAGTTCCTTCAAAAAGAGGCTAAGAATGAATGACCAGAGCTTGTGCTAATGTTTTACAGCCTAGTTTCAGCTACCCTTCAGTTCTACTGTGGAAGTTCAAGTTTAATAAGGTGTGGCTGTAATGAATGCTCTAGGAATCCTAACATCCTATGTTATGAAATGAGGCATCCCTATCTGGAGAGACCTGGCAGAAAGAAGCATACAGCAGAAACCACTAAAAGAACAGAATAAGTGACAAGGAAATTGGGGATGAGTTATGAATGGACTTCAGGCTTCACTAAATTTCTTTTCTTCTAGATTTTAATCAGTTCATGTGCATATTTTGAGGATTTAATTATCTTTCCATCTTACCCTTATAGTAGAATTTAAAATTCAACTCAAATATGAACTGAAATATTTCAGTATTTGGTCTTTATGGTCTATTCTGCCAGTAGGTATTTCAACAATATTTTACTTGTTAGTTATGACTAAACAAAGATCAAAACCAAAAATCTCAGAATCTAAATGCCTTTTATGTTTCACTGGAGTTTTGGATTTGAAACTCCAGCTCTGAATATGCCCCACTGATCTGGCATCAAATCCCAACCTAATCCAGATCTGAAAACCACTTCCTCAGCCCAATTCTAGTTTTGATGTGTCTTTTTAGCTGACTGGTGATGTCACTTTCTGATCAACATGTTGCGTTCCGGCAACCCAAATCATCTCACAAACTGCTTTATCTCTCCATAATTGTTCCTGCTCCTGCTTTACTTTCAAACCCCTAATCCACCCAAGCCACCCTACACCTTCCTTTCCCAAACATTCCTCCATCTCCCAAGTATGCCCCACTTGTCTGGCCCACTGCAATCAAACATAAGTCAATCAAACATAAGTCAGTCCTCCCTCCTAGCCATTTTCTAGCCATTCCCACTTCCTCTCCAACCAGTCCACCTCTCCCTACTATCTGGCTGCTACTCTAGTCCTCTAAATTTGCTATAACTGACCCCTCACGCATACATCCTTCCTGACTACAGCTCTTAACACACTGTACCTCCTGTTTCATTCTACCCCCTTCCTTTACAAAATACTCCATTCAACTCAGCTAGCATCAAAATAGAATTCCAGGAAAGAATTTATATTTTAAAAATTAATTTAGAAATTAAAATTAAAAGATAAAATGTCTTATTTTGTACATTAATTTGTTATTACCAGAAAGACTACATGGAGCTCTTTTGTCTACATTTATATGTGTACATTCAGTTACATATTAACATCCTTCCAAACACCTGAAATTTGGACCCAGTAGAAGATAGCAGGTTGTACAAAGCTCTTTGATGCCCTACCACACAACATATCTCAGCGGTACATAGAATGTAGCTGTTACAATATTAATACAAATATGTTTTAAATATATCAGGTTGCTGCATATTTGCATCTGGTTTTTTTCCCCCAGATGTCAACATTTGAAAAAAGTAAATATAATTTGGGCATCGTCCCCATTATGGCTTAATAGGCCATACAATCAGACTGAAGGATTTTTTGTTATCACATGTCTGGGGGAAAAAAAGGCTGTAAGTACAGTCAGTCTCTCTCTGTCTCTCTCATCTAGATAATATACAATACCTGACAATGTTGTAGTATAACGTCATGACTTCACTGGCAGCACAGTTAGGCCCAGTGCTGAGCACTTTTGAAAATCCCACCCTAAAGATCTTATTGGGACTTATTTGAGATGATCTGTATTATTCATGGCTGGTGAAGCTACTTGTGAGTTATGCAAATCAATTTAAATGGATGCCAATAAAACATTTATACCACTGTGCATCAATATGCCACATATTTTACAGTAATACTAGTTCATAAATGTTTGAGAGAGATTTAAACAAATATTTGGACTTTTTTTTGTATTCTGCCATCTGCAAAAACTGGCCCCCTTAGGAACTTGTGTTCAGTTTACAGAGAGATACAATTACAACTAATCTGTTTTAAAAGCATCTAAAAATGGCCTAAAATTGCATTTCTATACCCAAAAATCTCTAAAAGTCCAGTATCTCTGGGCTTTTTTTTGGCTAAAAATGAGTACTGTGTAGTCCACTGAAAAACTGAAAAGTTTCCCATATTTAGTGGTATAGAGCTCCTATTTCTAGCCCTGCAAAGTTGTAAGACATCAGATCTTAAACCTGTCACTGGTTCCAGACTAAATGTTACCCATCTTTTGCTTCAGGCAAATGTAATTTTTTTTCAAATGGATGGGGGAAGAATGGAAATCTCACAGTTAAGAAGAAAAAAGGAAACATTTTTGTGACGATTTTGTTTTATTTTTTAAAGGCAACTCTTTGAAGTTTCTGGGCGGGGGGTGGGTTTAGATTTAGTCCTGGTGGAGATGGATTAGTGGCCGGAGTACAATGTGGGTACAAAGGTGCAAGATAAATGCAATTTATATATAATTGCCCAAACCACACTTGTTCTGTTTTAATAGAAGATTCCTCTCTCCAGAACAAATTTCACAAGCACTGAATTTACCTTTTTTATTTCATTTTATTTGAGTGTAAAATAGGGAATTCTAAATTTGTATCTGAGTAAAGTGAGAGAAAATAATCTTTAAATAGCATGTTAATTTTGTATGAATCAAGCTCTAAATAAGGAAACCTCCTAAGCTGAATTCAGAATACTATCCAGAGAGAGCTGACTTGCTATTAGGCTTAAGAACAAAATTTAGTTTACAGAATCAATTTGGAAATAAAACTAGTGCTTGCAACACTAGTTTTATTTCCAAATTGATTCTGTAAACTAAATTTGTACTGAATTTTGTCACAGTTAAATATGATAAACAAAAGGGAATGAGAATGAAACCACCAGACTAATTTTAACTTGTGACCAAAGTCGGGTCTGCTCCTTGTCTCCAGAGGAGAAAAGTTGAAGCACTTAACTATGCTACCTAGCATTTGTTATAATAATATGTCAGGTGATTTTAAGTAACTAGGATCTTATAAAGGCTCTTATTCTAACATGAACACATGGCTTCACTTGAAGTCAAATGACCTTTTGAAGTCAAATTGGCAGAATCTGGCCCCAAGACAGGCACCCCGATACACTAGTCCCAAACTGCGTACTGCATTATAAACCTTGGAGAACCAATGCAATTCATTCAGCAGTGACATAATGAGTCCTCTTTGGTTAAGTTACAGGTAGCAGCATTTCACAGAGTTCAGAACCTATCCAAAATTGTTCTTCAGAAAGGCCATTAAATACCTCAGAAGTTACCAAATTATAGATTGTAGTCTCTGGTCCCAATTCTTCACTCCATTCAAACTGCACTTGGACATAATGGACAATGGTAGCCACAGGGAGCTGATTCTAGCTGTCTGATCCTCAGCCCTGATAAAAGTTGGAGAAGCAGGCGGCCTGCTCTAACCTATGCCGCTTCCATAACAGTGGAGGATCAGCCATAATGAAGCTCACCTCTATCATACCCTCTTCTACCCAACTCCCTCAAGAGATACTTAGGCCTCCCCGAACACACCTTCTCTTTCTCCTTCAACCGAATGTGGGATAAGGCAATTGGCACAAGACAATGTGAACCTCTTCTTAACTTTATACCTATATAATGTTCCCCTGCCCTGGGTAATTCTCCATAGCCAGTCTCTGGACAGTGAATTTATCAGACCAGAGTATCCAGCCTGTTGTATATGACTGCACTAGCACTGGACAAACTCTGGTTATAGCATGTAGATCTGAAAGGTATTATTAATGAAAGATGTCATTGATTGATCAAACAATAAAGCAAAGACCTGACAGCCTGCAGATTTTTAACGGAGGTTCAGACAAACGCAACAGCATCAATAGATAATATACATGATTGATGTGTCAGCAGGTAAAGTGAGCCCACCAGTAATGATTAAGTTTTAGCTCTGTTATGTTTTATAAAAATTTCGTGCCATCTCATGGATATAACTGCTAAAATAAGAAAGCATCAAGACCATTCTAAAGAGACTATCTGGGAAAATGAGATAAATTAGGAATCCAATAGCAAACTTCAGAAGGGATCTAAGATTCCTGTGAAAAGATCACAAGCCGCGTTCTCTATTTGTGTTACTCTAAGAAGGTCAGGAAGCATTCTGACTGCTCCTAAAAGATTTGTTTTTAATGAAGTAAAAAAAGGATAACGATTAGAGCTGGTCAAAAAAGGGGAACATTTTTTGTGAACATTTTTCATTAAAAATGTACTCCCTTTTTCGGTCAACATTTTTTGAAATCTTAAAAGATGCAATTGCAGCTCCATAACTGTAGCTTTTTCCAAAATGATCAGAATAATTTGAAATTCACTTCAGTTTCCAAAAGGGTCAAATGATGAAAAACTTTGAAATATTGGCTTTATTTTAAATCACAGTGGTTGTAAACTTTATCTTGATCATAAAATCCTAATACTGTATGCTTCCAAAGGTAGTGAATGAGCTATCAATGCCAGTCTAACCAAGATCTGCAGAGCTTCCACACATCTCTACAACATGATGTTTGGAAGTTCCATAAAATAAAATAAATTCATAATAATACTTTGCACTTTATATAGCAACTTCCACCTGAGGATTTCAGTGTGCTTGAATTAAGACTCACAACACCCCTGAGAGGAAGACTGGTATAATTTCCCCCTCTTTCACAGATAGGAGAAGATGAGAGAGAGATTAAGTAATTTGCTCAAATTCACAGAGGAAGTCTGAGGCAAAGCAGGACATAACACAGATTTCTTAGCTTTAATGTCTGTGCTTGTGCCACAAGACCATCCTTCCTCTCTGTAAATGCCACTAGAGCTTTATGATATACTGTAGTTCTACTGCATTAAATATTACACCATATATATGTTCTAGATCATAAAGCTGAATCCCATAAAATTGATAGACATGAAAAGCCAAAAGTGAAGAGAGTGAGGAAAGTTAGCATCCTAGATCAGGGCAATATTTCTCAAGGCAGTAGGTAGTCCTTCTTCTTAAATACCTGAACATATTTTTGATTTTGCAAATACAGTAAATTTTGCAAATAAAAGTGATTGCACACATTTCAGCGTGTCAGATTTTCAGCCTTTCAACCATATGTCTGTCGACCTCATGGACTACCAACTTTATGGGACTGGACATATGTCCAGATCCCAATATCTATGAAGGCCAGTTCTAACATAAGAGTTTTACAGTAGTCGTGTAGTAAACCATAATGTTTGCAGATGGCTGCAATAAAATCATTCAGGAGAGGAAAGGTGCAGGGACATAAAGCCTTCAAAGCTTCTTGCATGGAATAAACAATTTGATTTGAATAATGCAATATGAAACTCATTTTCAGCAATGAACCAACCAATCTGGTTCAAAATGTTGCTTTTAATTTTCTTTCCTAATCCCATGTGCATTTTAACTTCTCCCTTACTTTTTCTGTATGGGATATAGTTCAAAAATTGGAAATAAAGTGTAAGAAGGAATGATCACAAGGTGGTGAAATTATCTAAAGCACAATCCATAGTCCTCAGCTGCTAATTTTCCATGACAAACATTAATAGGGTTTTTTTTAAAAAAACATGCCAGCAATATTTTTATAACTCAGTTTTAACACTAGCAGTAACTTTTTCTAAAATAGCTCTTCAAATTCCTTTTTATTTTTACCTGCAACCTTGAAATAGATTACCACAGGCATCTCTGTAGACTCAAAACCATGATTGTACGGGGAGGATAATGTTACCCCACTGTTTGATGTCTTTATTATGAGTCCTCCTGATTTAGGACAATAGGAACCAGCATGCAGGATCAGTCTAATGGTCCCTGTACTCCAGCATTCAGTCTCTGACAGTGACTAGCACCAGATGCTTCAGAGGAAGGTGCTAGAAACCCCAAAATGGACAATTATTAAATTACTTGTCCATAAGGCAATGTTTCTCAAAGAGTGGGGTGCAAAGGAAATGCAAAGAATAGGGGCAGAGGTTCATCAGACTATTTAATTGTAACCCAGAGGCTCAGCTTTCATTTAAAAAAAAAAAGTCCTTCTCTATCTGTTATGGCTATGAAACAAACCTTCAAAATGTGAAGCGAGTGTAATCAGTGCAGGGAGGTCTGCCTGAATTTTCAGAAAGCCTGATATACTAGCTCGGAGGTGTTCCGTCATTCCAATAGGTGGGAGCTCAGATGCTAATGATGATTTTAAATGTCAAATTTGTTAACTATTTTACAGCTCCTCAAGGCAGGTAAGAAAGGAAAGGAGATACGTGTGCGTGTGTGAGAGGGGCATACTAGCCAATGGTGTGGGGGCTTTGATTATGTTTGAATTAAGGTGTGTAGGTCTTTAACCACACATGATGTGGTTGAAGGAGAATGGGAAGGTCTGACTCATTTCATTTGTCCTCCTTCTGAAGTGGGGCTCCATTCTCACATTTTGGAAACTGTGCCAGGGAAAGAATTTCCTAACCCTGAGTGGTTAGATGTTGGCATCCTTCCTGAAGCATGATAACCAATATCACATTTTTATCCTGTCTAATGTAACTAGATGTTCGTATTGTGTTTTGGAGCCCAAGTCCTGTTTTTCCCTTTTCCAAAGTATATTGAACTAAAAGTATGTTCCTCTGTGGATTTTTCATTTCCTAGTCCAGTCCTGTTCTGGGCTCAGGTCAAGGGAACTATCACTTTCAAGGAGATATAATCTATCATGGCCAGTGTAAGTGTGGACTGTAGGGCTTTTCCACACGTCTTTATTTTAGGCTCCCAATTTACATTCCGCCATGCCTTCTTCACTGTAGTCAAAACCACCTGCACTTGGAAAGCAAAAATTGCTGTAAAATGAGGCACTAAAAAGTGAAAAAGTAGGATCTGACCTTTCTTCTCTTTAGGCACGCCAGGCCAATGAGAGTGATTTACTTAGTTTAAATAGCTCATTGAGGCAATGGGAGTCTTTCTATTGATTTAAATGGTGCAGGATGAGATCCTCAGTTAGAAACAGCAACACTCCTCATTCCAGGCCTTCTAGTATACCAAATTTCATTCTCTGTGCCACTGAGCCAGACTTACTTGAAATTTGTTAATATAGGGATTTATCCTGTGAGCTGCTGAGTGCCCTCAATTACTGTGGCTTTCAGTGGGAATTGAGGGCAAGACCTAGCAGGATGGGGCTCATAGTCTGTACATTATTTTTTTGGATGAGCAAAAAAAGTATTAAGATGCAACAAAACAAAACAAACAAACAAAAAAGCCCAAACAACAAATAAATAAGTAAAGGGAAAAAAAAGTCAATCTGAGCTAAGCAAAACACATTATTTCTTCCTTGTTGAAAGTCTCAGCATATGCTGCATCTTATGTTGCACAAGTGTACTCATTAAATATTATGAAATGTACAGCATGCAATGAAACTCTAACTTCACATTTAAAGCATTCGTACCTGTGTGCTCATATTTGTGTCGCAGAAGGGAACTGCTTTTCTGGAATGTTTTGTCACATAAGTCACATGCATACATGCCACTTTCTGTCTTCTTGATCTTCTTTCGGGACAGACAAGAGTCAGAGTCTGTCATGTCGTCTAGGCCTGACATGTAGTCCGGTGTTCCATCAAGCAATTCTCCCTGCGATGTAACCAAATTGTTTATGTAAAACACTGTGCTTCCTGTATTCTGTGGCTTTATGTAGCATCTTGTCTTCCTACATTATATGGAATTAGGAAGCTATTCTGTAAGACTTAAAATGATAACCCGGCAAGAGCCTGATCCTGCTAAAACTCCTGAGCACAATGCTCAATACCATGGCTCATGGGCTACTCATGACAATAATAACTACACCCAGTAGAAAACGTTTACGAGGCTGGACCTTGCTACCAAGGAACATCTGCTTCTGTCACTGTCCCTCTTGGTCTTCAACTGCCTTAGAAAACTCTGTTTTCCTTTGAACACTGTGTACTAAGAAGTCGTATGAATGTTCTAAACAGAGAGTGTTTACTATATAGATGCTAAGTATTTCAGGGAGCAGGAAATGATCATGTAAAAGACTACATTCAAAGATCATAAAAGGCATTTTAATATTTTTAATGAAATAAATAGAAGGAACAACCAAAGATCTTTTCTGTCAAAACACTGCACCTTAGATATATTCTCTATCTGGAGAAAGGTTTTAATTGAATTTTATATTTAGGTACAAAATGTTATTATTATGCAATCCATTTAAATGTATGTCTTCTGACTAAAGGCCTCAAGCTATATTTTTATATTTAATTTTGTAATTTGAAATAGGGAATATTAATAACACTTTTTATCAATGTTCTATCTATGTTAAAACAGCCTTCAGCATTAAGCAATAATGAATGTGGATCAGTAAATTATTAAATTTCTTGATATTTATTTTGTCTTGATCCAAAGAGAGTGCAAACTTGCATGATAACATACATTTCCATTTGCTATCACACAGTTCAGTTTTCTTAGACTAGGTTTGCACTAATTAATATTAGAGAAGATTAAATAGGCTTAAATACATTTACAAAGAGGGCAGATGTACTGTAAATTGGAATAGTGGAACAGCTGTTATGGAGGTGCAGTGCTATTTATGCTCCTATTGTGCAAAGAGGGATTACAGGCTGTAATGTTAAGCCATACCTGATTTTCACATTTGAAAATATAAAACATTGTCAGTAAAATTACTAATGGAGTATAATAGGTCATAGGGGAATGTCCACAAATGTAAAAAATTATTCATCTATAATTAGTTAATCTCATTTAACTAAACTGTGTACATTATATTTTAATATACACACATATATATTCTTATACACTATGAATATCTACAGAGAAATGTGATTTCTCTAGACCAACCCTTTGGCACATGTACATAAGTGACCATTTCATATGCTCCTTACTCACTGATTTCTATGGGAGTTCACCTGAGAAAGGAATATAGGCTCATACCCAAGAATTAAGAAATGTAATCCAGATCATGCTCCTTAGATATGAACATGGAGGGGACTTTATGTGCAAATGAGTAGGCTCAGATGCCACCTTCACAGACCATTCCTTCCCATCTCTGGTGTAGGTTGTACTGAGGCAGGGCCAAGGGTAGGGATACACATTATCCCTTCTCTGGCGTCATAGAAATTAGTTAAGAAAACATGGAGTCCTCCTGTGGGTCTTGGAGGCTGCCATGAGCTGGTTGGGGAGTGGGGGAGTTCCTGACAGAGCAGTTTTAATGAAACCATGGCACTAGAAGGAACTTACAGGACTTTTAGTGGTACACAACCATTATGGAGGTACAGGGCCCATGCTCAAATGACCCTGGCCTTACATGCCATATATTTGGGTCAACCCTGAAAGCTTTTTTCTCAAGGGTGCAGATCCACTCCCTCATTGGAATGAGGAAGTGGGGTCTCTGTGAGATGATCCTTGTAAAGATTTCTTCCCCCTCCAGCAGTGTTTTCTGTCAGTGGGGATTCTCTGGGCCATTGTCATGTACATAAAATTCTAATGGAAGACAACTATAATCCTAATGAAATTAGAAAAATAAACATTAAATGTGTTCATATTTCTTCTGTGTTGAAGAAATGTTCTTAGGCTAGTTCCCTTTGTTTTTCTAGTTCACCATATTTTTCAAGTTCAAACTAAAATTCTGCTATTTCTGTTGGAAAGATTTAATTTAACTTTGGGGACTATTTTTTCATATAAAAGGATATGACAAGGAATCCTGAACTGTAGCCTTCTAAAACAAACCAGTTATGACTATTTACCTGAAATCCTTGTTTCCGCTGGAACTTTCTCCTTTGCTGCATATCAGCAAAAGTAGCTGCTCCAGTTGGATAAGTATAGGCCATATGTGGTAGGAAGCTCATTTGATCTAGTCCTGGGTATGGTCGCAGCCCAGGAATACTGGTTTGAACTGGTGGCATAAAAGTGGCTGGGGGAAATGCGCTTTGTGGTGGAAGTGTTGTGTATAAAGGTTTGGCATGAAATGGATTCATACCAAATACTGGGTTAGTGCTTTTATCCAGATTATTTGAATTAGAAAACTCCTTCTTGATAAAAGTCAAGTTCAGGGGCTCATCTGAATTTTCAGACGATGAAGAAACACTGTTGTGGTCTAAATTTATGCTACTAGATTTTGTTTTGTTCTTTGTAGCTATAATACTTTTGGGTTCCTTCATTTGTTTTGGTAAAGACAAGTCCAAAGGCTCAGCCTGAAGCTCCTCAGAGGAAAAACTGTTTGGAGTGTAAGAACTACTATGGGAGTTTTTAGAAGATGTGGAAGAAAGATTTAAAGGAGAAGGAGTATTGCTCCTGGAGTGGTCCAATTTATCAACTGGTTTAATATTGGTAAAATGTGTAGGTTTTGTTAGCCTGAGAGGAGTATCACAATTAGTAATACTGTTGTGGAGTTCAGCTATAGATGGTGAAGTTACAGAGTCCATAGGCTTTATTGGAGATCTGGCTGACAAAGAGTCTTTAGTGGGAGTGTTAGTGGCAGCCAACGCCACCTTGACACTGGTCCTTTCCAGTGATGGTGACCTGGAACTTGAATATTGGTAGATTTTTCTTTGTTCAAACCATTCCTTCACAAATTCCTGAGGAAGGCCAACGGCAATGGAAATTTTCAGTAGTTCATCAGAGTTGGGTTCCATATTCATAGCATAATATGCTTTAAGTACAGACATGTGGTCCTTATATGAGTTGATGGGGCTAGTCATTCCTTTCTCAGAAAGTACTGATGACAGCAGGAGGGCTTGCTTATCAACAAACACTCCAGATTTGTTGGGAACCATGTTTTCATGAGGTTGAAGGACTGCCTTGATTTCTTCATTCATTTTACACAGGTAACGCTCATGCTGATGCAGGGGAATGGGACCAGGAAAGCTTTCTTTACAGAACTGGCATGAAAATGGAGTGGATATACTGTGGTTCTCTATCATCTTATCTTCAGTTACCAGATCTATTAGGGTACGCAACTTCTCTTTCTTAATATTACTGAGCTGCCTCCTTGAGTCTGTGGTCAAGCTCTGGAGACAAGCTTTGGCTTCATTGACTTTTTCTAATGTATAGTCAATAATACTTTTAGTGGCACCATTATGACTCACTACTGGAAGACCCACTGGTGGAATATTAGGGGAAGTAACTCCTTGTTCCTCTGTTTGAGGGCATGGATCCTTCATATGATAACCCTTCAGTTTTGAGATCTCGTCAGCCTTGCAGTCCATTTTCTGCCTGGAAACTGTGTTGTCCACAATCTGTAGGACCTTCTGCACCTCACTTAAATTACTGCCTATTGCAGGAAACCCAAGTAGTGGTGCTTCCATTCCTACACCTAAGTGCTGCATTGGACTTTGAGCAGAAGCATGAACTCCTAATGGGCTGGTTGCTCCAAGTCCACCATTCATAAAAGGACTAGGTCCACTAAACCCATGTGTGGCCATAAGAACCTTGTATTCATTGAAATCTAGTGGTTCTGTTTTAATTTTCAGTAAGCCTGTTTGTTCAGACATACTAAGTGGTTTGCCGTTCTCAAGCTTGTTTCTCAGCTGTGTAATGGCTGAATTTGTAGGAGAGGAAGATACAGAATTAGGAGAAGAACCCGTCTTGATATTGTTTCTCATTCTCCCATTTACAGAGATTAAGCCAATACATTTCTTGCTGCTGATGTGCGAACTGTAGGAGCCAGAATGGGAGAAACGTTTCTTGCAGTTTGGACACTCATATGGTTTTTCACCTAAAATGATAATTAAAACCAAACATTAATTTATTAATTATTATTATTATAACAATTGATCTTATTCATTTACGAAAATAGATATTGATGTTGCCGCTGGCTAATAGGAAGAGAGAGGTAACTATCCTACCCTATTGATTACTTATTCTGGGTTCCAAAAAATACTATGAACATGGCTGTATCCAGCACCTCTTCCCATATCACCTCTGCGGAATCATTTCCAGGTTGATCCTAGCTTTTGTGGGCACTTATGCAAAATGGAAGAGATTCCACCTAGCTCCCTCCACGCCTGTGATAGCCACACAATTCTGTCACAGTTCTGTTAGTGATACAATGCTATTAGTGGCATTGCATGTGCTGGTAAAGGAGTGTATGCAAGGGGATCCTAGTTATGCAGAACCCTGTCACTTCCTAGATCAGTGGGCACAGTTAAAACTCATTTGTCAGTCCGTAGTGCCACAACATATTCTAAGTGTACATGATACTGTTATTGCAGAAATCTTGGGAAATGATAGCTGAGTTTTTAATGCTGCTCACTGTAGTTTAGGTCTAAGGCCTTAATCTTAACAGTTCTGAGTCCAATTGAATCATCGTCTCCCATTTGACAATACAATGCCTATGATTGGCTAAAAAATGATATTCTTTGTCACAAGTAGGTAAGTCTTCTGCTAATGTAGTGCGGTCAAATCCATAAAGCTTAAATTCAAATTAGTATTCTCAAAAATGCATTCAGATACTACAAGGAGGGGCATTGTATAAAAAATTGGACCCTAATTCTGTAATCACATCCATACAGGTGGACCTCTGCGCCTGGGCAGAGCTCAAGGGGTCTCTGTGCAGACAAAAGGGTCAGCTTGTGTAGATCTGATTGCTGGATCAGGCCCCAGCTAGACTGATAGCTAGCTAGATAGAAAGAAAATGCCTTAACTCACAATACAATATGAGTAATTTCTCAGTTACCCATTATCCGAACTTGTGAGCCATATTTCATTTATTTCCAACTTGGACATTTTCATTTTTATTAAAATTTGGTCCCTCCAAAAGCCAACTAAACAGAAATCTCCGAATTCTTCTGAACTAAAGCAGCATAACAAAGCATCAATTATTTTTTGTAACAAGCATTATTATATCAAAATCTTACAGCGATACCAGACTATTAACAGCATGATAAATGAGGATGAGTCAGATATTATTAATGGAATATCTTAGTATTTCCAAGAAGCTACAAACAGAACTGTGTAAATTGTAAGCAATCTTTAAAACTCAGCTAATTAAACAAAATGCAAATGAGAACACCAGCACCTCTGCTACTCACCACTGTGAATTCGCAGGTGTTCCTTCAGATGGTGTTTATATTTGAAGGCCTTGCCACACTCAGTGCATTTGAACTTGCGATTGCCTGCTCCTTGGGTCAGCATTTGGTGCTTGGAGAGAAAAGATTTTGATATGAATTTTATGCAAGAGGAACCGAGAGTTTTCTAGTTTAAAACAAAAATGAGTGTAACTCTCTATTTATCAGGAAAACCAAAAGGTTTGCATGTACATTTATATGTCTCATCAGTGTTGCAGTAAAAATCAAAATGTTGTCAGTAAACCGAAACAAATGCGAAAGTGCTTTCATATGAGCATTCAATATTTGCTTTAGAATTATTTCCTAAGTCTCTCATAGAAATGTGTTGCTTTAAGGTATCTCATGATGAGAGAAACTGATTTGTAAAAAGATTTGTGGTTCTTATTATTCCTAGCAGCTTCTAAACATGTGGAATGCTGCTTGTTTAAAAATCCTGTTTACTGCACTAGTTGAAAATACAGTGTTACATATCAGATTTCCATTCATTATCAAATATAAGCAACAATATCTTCAGCATGAGGCTGTAGCTGCTGGAAAATTTTTATCACAGACCAGCAGCAACCTTTCTTATGGTGGGTTTTTTCCCTCCCCAGTGCTGTGCTAAGGATTAGGGGTAAAACAAGAAAAAAGTTGGTTGAAAGGACAAGTTAAAAGCAGCATAAAGATATAATCAAACACAGCTGACCTTTTTGAACAAGTGAGAAAAGTGCTGTGACTTTGAATTCTGAAAAAAAATACAGTCATCCACTCTGGATGCTCAAGGTAGGAGGTCAGCTTTTTTCAAGCAGCAATGACACAAAAGCCTATTGCAAAAAAGACAGCATAGAAACGGTATGACAACTGCTAGGGTGTGCTGAATCTTCCCACATTCCTAGTGAGACAGATGGTGTTACATGGGACACAGGGAGGTTTGTTCAAACAGCAGCAACCTTCAAAGATCAAGCAGAGCCCAGCCCGCCGAGCGCCATTGAGGGACCAGCGCTCATATGTTGCTGAGTTGCATAAACAAACAGCAACAGCTGTTTTGTCTCCCCCCACAGCCCTCAGAGGACTACTATAAACTTTAGTTGTGCCACTGTTAATATGATACAATCATTTTAATTTACTAATTGTAAATGCCATGAGCAAATGAGGGGACTTTTCAACACCAAAGCTACCATTCATAATGCGCCAACACAATCAGACTCTTGCATGTGAAATTTCAGACAGTTATGTTGGATAAATATCTAGGCATTTTAACCCACTGTTTTTAACAATATAAAGCAAAAGGGGAGAAAAGCCCTCAGACTGTGTTAAGCAAAAAAAAAAATTGTATATGAGAATGTATTTGCCTACCAGAAAATCCTGAAAAGGAAGCAATCTGAGAAACCGCACCAGAATCAGTTATATTGATTTAAGATCAAGAAAGAAATACTGTTCTCTTAAAAATGCTAATTGCAAAATTGCGTGATTAGATGTATGTTTGCCTAACTGTATTTCCCTTATGCTGAGAAAAATCTATCAAGAGATATATAGCTGATTATAATTTTTAGTTGTTCAAGAAAAATAAATATGGTATAGTGCCTATATAATTTGACACATGCACATGTTCATTTATTTAAGTTTCAGACACACCAGTTGAGTTTCCATTACAACACTCCATAACACCAGTTTTCAGAGGTAATTCTCTAAGGAGTACAGAAATAGCTTTCCTATAGTATTTAAAAAGCTTTGTGATACAGCCCTTTTGAGTAATCAGTTTGTGAATGAAAGAAAGCTTCAGTCACCTGTTCAAGACACACAGCTTTGGCTTAAATGTAACACTGAAATGGACTAAATAGTGCAAAGCAGTGATGTTGTAGGATTACTTGCATCATATCAAGGAAAAACCATTTAGATTTATAACAGATATGCTGCTGGGAAATATAAATTAGAGTGAGAGTGCAATCCTAATGTGCACATATGTTACTGGTATACCCATAAAAAATAACCTATACATTATATGGGAAGATTTACTCTAAAAATGTGTAATTATATTTTTAAAACTACAATGCAAAATATACATAATACATACGGGTTATTCAAAAATAATGAAAGGAGAATATTGGTAGATCTTTTACTATGTCTTTGAGATCCTATTTGCAAAAATTGTGAAGTAAAACTTGGTGAAAAATGGAATTAAAATTGCTGAGATGTTTAATAATGTATAATTAAAATGCTACAGTTTCATTCACTTTTTGAGGAACATAAAAACGAAACTAAAGTCAAGTTAAAGTGCAAATAAAATTTCTAAATTAGAAATTAACACACTCATTCGATCGTGAACATAAGACTATTAAATCATATTAGAAGAGACCATCAAAAAATCATTTAGACCTCAATTAAAGCTATTACCATTAAAAGATCTGCATCTTCAAAATGCCATGAAAAATTAATAATGATTGCCAATCAAAGCAATATCGTTTCTCTAAGGGGTTATTATAGAAAGAAATCACTTAAAACCAACCCCCCACCTGATCTGTCCCTGGCTTGTGCGTCACCATATGCCGTTCGAGCTGGGTGCGGTAGGCAAACGTGTAGCTACAGAGAGGGCAAGAAAAGTTCTCCTCGTTCTTCTCATGGCGATACTTGATGTGCTCCTTCAATGATGTCAAACGTTTGTAGCCCCGGTCGCAGTAGGGGCAGGTCAGCAGTTGGGCAAAAGCATCTGGAGTTCCAGGTGGCAGGTCTGTAGCCAAGAGACAAGAGAGAGAGAAGCAGGCCAAAAGGTCAGTAAATCAATGGCAGCTAATGGGCTTATTGCCCGGGATGGTATGACAGGAATCACTGCAATCTGCTACACTAGAGTGCCATCATTTCAAACTGGCCTCAGAACACACCATTCCCCTTACACACCCAGGACAAACTTGTATGAATCATTTCATACTGTACTCGAAAATTAATTAAAGATCTTGCTCTAACCTTTTTGAAGACTTAAACAGCTGAAAAACGAAGAAATATTTTTTCTCAATCAATTGATCATTTGCATTTCATTTCAGCCTGTTATATTACTATGACACTGGCCAAAACTGTTCTCATGGACACTTTTTCAATTATTTATCAAGAAGTAAGAGAGTTATGGGTCAGTAATCCTAAATTTCTCATAAAAATTCAATAGTTCAGAAACTTAAAACCACAGAGAGAGCATTTTTCCTTTTTAAATTAAGCTTTAATTGTTCTTGCTCTTTATTTCATCTACAAAATAATTTGCTGACTAAAAAATCACAATACACTAAAATTATAATTCCAATCATTGCTCATAAAATTCCATGCCTCTGCAGCTGCTCTTCAAATTTTAAGGTAAACACCCAGACATGTAGTGCATTTATAATTGCAACAGCTGCAAGAAGTCAGGATAGTGGCTAAAATGAATTACAGCCTCACCATTTTCTTCTTGCCCATTGGCCTCTGGAGTGCCAAGGCGAGACAATTCTTCAGGGGCTTCTGGGTAAATAATGGCTGTGTCACTGCGCTGTAGGTACTCTGCTATGCTGACTGCATGCCCATCTCCTTCCTCCAGTTTCCTTTTGGCAAAATATTCCTCAAAGTCCGACGTGCAATTTGCATTCTTAACTAAAATTGGGGGAAGGGAAAAAGAAGTGGTTTTGAGTGCATTTTCCCTGTAAGATTGGGTACGTTTATATGGCTGTTTGCAAGAAATGCTGACACTTGCGCTGCAGCTACAAGTCTGTGGTTTGAGCCTGATCCTGCTGCATGCAGACTTTAGTCTCACCAGTGGCCCTGCTCCATCTCCTAAAGAAGCCAATGGGAGATTTGCCATTGAACTTTGATGGGAGTAGGATTGGGCCAAATTACAGAAATAGGACCACTTGTGAGCGAGGGAAGCAGAATTCCATTGGGCCTTGCAAGTTATCCTATATGGATAGACCTTTGTACCTCAGGGAACTCCTGTTAAGTCAGTCGCTCTCTTTCCATGGATACAGGAGTCCACCTATTCAGAGTAACTTGCGGGACTGAAACCTTGGGGACCTCTGCTCTTCCTGCTCAGTTTCCACTAACTCCTACTGAGTTGAGGATGCTCAGCTCCTTGCATATGGTACTGAGAGCGTCACAGGCTGTAATTTGTGAGTAGTGAGCACACAACCAATTACCCCTTCAAAACTGCCTTGTTCTTGTCATTTTATTTTATTTTATTTTTTTGGTATAAGAATAAAATGTTGCTTTCTCTAAAATTCATTATATTGGCCTTATTTTTCTTCCTGGAAAATTCATCTCCGGGTAATTTACAATGGGAAAATACATTGTTTAAAAAAATGTGTTGCTCTGTACAATTTTACAAATAGAACCACATGTTTCCAGCCCATAACTGGGATACAGAGCCTAAAGCCACTTTTACAGTCAGTAAAAAAAAATTTTTCTTAAAATGTAAACGTAATTTTTTATTGTCCGTGCAACGTTCATGAAACATAATACGTTCTCAACCACAAAATATTCTGCTGCTAACAATATGCATTTCTTCTCCCAGCATCTGAATATAAGATCTTGTAAAGTCTGGGACATTATAGACAAATATTAATGCATCTATAAAGGAGCACTGGGAAATAGACCATTTTCTTTCTCTCTCTCTTTTTTAAGATAAAGACAGTCAATGGTGGTAGTGAATTTAAGATGGTTATTTTTAATTGACCATGAATTAAATGAATAGTTTATGATCAATGACATTTTAATGCATTTTTCTATTGGACAAATAAGAAGGCAAAATTGTCATATAGTTGATTTTTCATTAAACAGTCGAAAGTAAAACAGGCATGATTCTACTCTCCCTTACACTGGTATAAATCAGGAATAATGACAGTGAAGTCAATGGAGTTGCATCAGTGTAAAACTAGTGGGTGAGAAGAACCAAATCAAACAGAATTATAACAGTGTAAAACCAGTAGGAGTGAGAGGCAAACTAAGTCCATTGTGTTTTGAACTATTTAGCAGCTTTGCCTCAATTTTTCACTTTTCTACAAAAAATGGAAGTTGCAGGCAAGAACATTATTATTCTCTGAATGTGGAAAATTTTGTCCTGGGTAAAACAGTTGAACATTTCTGGTTTTTCCAGAGTGGAATTTTACCATATTTTAGTTCTGAAACATGAATAATGGAGAAAAATGATAAAATACGTTTATCAAATTTACTAAAAAACAAAAAAACCTCAGTTTTTATAAGGAAAAAAAAATGGTCAAAGTGCAAGATATAGCACATATATAGTTCAGCATTGCTTTGTTTGCTGCCAGGAAGTGCCTTGATATAATTTACAGATGGAGGCAATTCTGGCAACAATCTCATGGCTCTCGCCAATTAGAATTTCCAGTTCCCCTGACTATACAGCATCTTTCCTCAATGTACAACCTGCTGTGAATGAGTTAAAAACACAGTGGCATCCCCAAATGTGGGTCAAGATTAGCAATGAATGAAATCAGTTGGGATAAAATAAGACCTGCCCCATGAAAGGTGCTGTGCAACGCACAAAAATCCTCTGTTTATCCATGGAACAGGTATGCTGTATGTACAGCTGCTTCCCCAGACATTCTCCAATATTCAGCCATACTAAAGATGGTTGATGAATGAGTGAGATTATTATTCAGTTGCCATACTAAAATGCCGAAGGAGTTTGAATTTGAGGGGCTGATTTGGCTCATCATTGATAAAAATACATATCACTGTGGAAGCACCACACATTGAACTGATAAAATCAAATCCTCCTTCACCATCTTGAGACAAATAAGTCTTTTATATAAAAAGAGAAACTTTGTAAACGTTGCATGGAGTTTTAGCCACACAAACCTGGTTAACTTTAATGGGATTCTTATAGCTATTCCCCCTATCCACATCGGTGCAAAGTTCTCTAAAATTTCTCTATAGTCATTAAACAAGCCAATTTTTGTCAATTCAAATGAAGGGCCAGCCTCATTATAAATTGCTGTACACATTTCCATGAGTTTTTGACATTTGATATGGAAGGAAAGGGGATGAACAGCAAACTACTATGATATTGTTGAGTAGCTCCTGATTCTTTGTATGTAACTGGACAATCATTATTGCTTCTGTTCAATAACAGTGTCCACCTGACAGTTCATTTGTTACATACATGGTGCCAAATGCTTTCTTTTTTTTTTCTTTTTTTCTTTTTTTTTTTTTTTGAGAAACAAACATATAGCAAGAGGATTTTTATTATTATTGCAAAGGCTTGTAGAGGTAATTAGAACAACAAAATGTCATTCTCCCTCCTGGCTGTCTGTCAGTGGTTCCTCTTGCCATGTCTTTTTAATATAAAAACAAAATAATACCTATTTTTATCTGCAAAGAAGCACTTGTTTGTTAAGGAGGGTATGATTATATGGAGGAACGACTGGATATCTGAGTGCAAATTACAGTGGGAACGTATGTGTGTAATGCAACGATTTGTCCTTTATGTAACCATTTTGTTGTTGTGGGGGAGAATACAACAAAATGGTGGCTGTTGTACACAGTTATATTTACACACAGAAATGTCAGGCTGTGTTCTGGGTATGTCTTTTTCACAGTAGAGCTGAAATGTTCCAAGTTAAGTCTGAAATCCCACCTTCTACTCTTCCCACTTTGTCTAGAATTTGCAGCTCCTGTGATAATTTGTGCCCATATAATGTTAATATTCCTTGATACAGAAATGAGCCTCTTCAGTAATTAGGCACAACAGTATGAATTAAGGATAGTGTTTCCTTATCCTGAGCACCCTGAGTCTGTGGGTTTCAACCCTCATAATGTTTTAACATTGCTTTTGTTTCTGTTGTTGCTGTTTTATACCCTGTCTTAAAAAGCCCATTTCATTAGAGTTATGCACTGAAGTGATTAGGTAGGTACCAAGGGTGAAGGAATCCATCTCCCTTCTCAAGCAATGGGATGGCTGCAAGACTTTTCCATAGTCCCTACTGTAGAACTGAGGTTGTGGACCCCTTTCTAGGTGAAACGGCTGGTGATTTTTGTAATAATGCATCCATTAACCCTACCGTTCTCTCTTCTTTTCTGGCCTAGCGCTTTCCCATCTCCAACTCTGTCCCTTATATAGAGTACATTCACTAGGAGAAAGAGTATTTGAACAGGAAGAGGAAACACTGGGGTGGCTTTTAGAGGAGGAAAAAGAATGAACCTTTCTGCCTTCCCCCTCAGACTTGGGAGGGACAAGGAGGGGAGCCGATGTGAGATAGAGCCAGAAAAACCAGGGGAGGAGGTGGTGTTGTCTGCCCCTCCAGCAAGTCTCAGATCCTGGTGGGGCCAAATGTAGGATTTGAACTCAGATCCTTTATCCCCTACCACCCACAGCGGGGCTGAGCTACTATTAGGACCTCTAATTCTGAGCTTGGGGCATCTACGTTGGCACAAGAACATGTTTAAAAGCTGATTTTGATCCAGCAGGTTGTAATAGCCTATTTTAATATTACAGACTCTGGGATTCTTAAATCTGTGGATTATTTCTCTTCTGTGCATATGCATGGAATCTAGGAGCTAAAACAAATGTTTATGTCTAATTTTTAAACCCCTAAAAACAAGAGGATTTAGTAGAAAAGCTGACAGATCCTTAACTTAAACAATACTACTGGTGCTGTAATATTAAAGATTAACATGGATAGCAAAAGTTGACCATGTGCTCACCAGTCTCCTACAGGATGCATTACTGCTGAGAATTCAGAAATGACTGAAAAATCACCTAGTATTACTAAACAAATCATCTGATTATCAGTAGGTGTGTTTTTCCATGTAGAAAGCCACACTCATGGATTCCTTGTGGATTGAAATTGCACACAGAACCCACACTTCCATCTGTGAGTCAAGCATTTAGTACAGCAGGTGACTTCACCAATAAGTCATGCTTTAATTAATTATTAGGGTATGGAGAGTAGAAATCTTTTCAGTTCTAAAGGCGGATGTAGCAGAGCCTCATGCTAAAATAAAATACATTTAGAAAAACTATTATTGGAGATGTTTAGTATCTCTAAAAAGAGAGAGAAAGGGGACACTCAAGGAGCTTGAGAGATCAGTTATTTCTTGTGGGAACTCTCACTGTGAGGTGGAGATAGCTGTCCCTAATCGCAAACAAAGCTAATAAAACCACAGCCTTTATTAGGCAGGAAGTGACAGGCCCTCATTGGTACACACAGATTACAGTCTGAAAACGGCCTATCCTTCTAACCTGCCAAGTTTTACTTCTGTTTTCCTCTCCCCTGAAGGTTTTTTTCCTCCTCCTTCTTTAAATCATATGAAAAACATTGACAGCCAAAGCTTATTTGCCAGATGTTATTAATATAAAAAGGGAAATTTTGTTTTTTCATTAACAGGGAATCTGCTCATCTATCTCCTAAAAAAGAACCCTAACTGTAACAAAAGTAACCGGACCAATGAAGTAAACCAAATGATTCTAACAATCAGCTATTTAAAAACAGCTTATACAGTACATCATTTTGCTAAGTAGCCCTTTTAGAGAGCTTTAGAAACAGTTTGCAAATTGATTTAGCAGAACTGAATTATGAAATATACCTTTAAGTCTAGTGGAAGCTTTTGCTTTTTCTCATATAAACTTTTTGTTGCTTAGTATAAAAATATAGTAGATTAAAAAAAAGTTTCACAATAGCCATATAGAAAAGTAGCAACTCTTACAATAGGAGGACAATAGCGTAATAAAGATCTTTCTGTTATTTTATTTCTGTGCTAATGACATACAGCAGTGAATTTGTTCTTAAAAGCAATTGTTGCCTGGCCCAACAACAACACTGTAGTTAGTTCTACCATGTGAGAGACTTGAGTTTGAAGCCTACTGAGGTCACCCGGAGTTTGAGAACCTTGCAGGAGTAATATGCCCAGCCTTCAGGAACAAGAAGTATTACTTAGCAGTGACCTCCCTGGGCAATCCAGAAGTATTCATGATGATCTCCAAAGAAGTCCCACCTGGCCTTCACTGCGTAAATGATGGTCATTGTCATGTGGTCTTTATTGAGTGCAGCATGAGCTAGTCCTTTAAGAGGATTGGGGCTCAGCCTCACCTGTGCCAAATTTAGCTTATCTCCTTAGGCCAAGGGTGAAGTCACCTCAGTGACCTAACCAAACTCAAAGCTGGTGTGGGACGGGAAATTGAGGCAACACACTGCGGGAAACTGAGTCCACAGATGATAGCGAAGCCAGACAATGTAAATCTTTACTACAAGTAGCATGTCAAAGAATTCCTCCGAACATTCTCCCAAAACAGTTAATATTTGTTATTTAGATGAAGCATGAGCAAAAGACCCTCTGAAAGTCATTTGATTAAAGGTGATTTTCACTACATTTTTTTTTTATTTTTCACAATAGCCACATGTAAGGTGTATATTTCATATTGAAAAGGTATCTAAGAATATTCAGCTAGAGATTGGATGGCTCTGGGAATTAGCAATAGGTTATAGGGTCTTTCACTTCTAAATGACAGGCTCAGATCTAGCTCAATTGGAAGTGACCACTAATCATTAGATGGTTGTTTGGTGGTATTGAAATGAGCTAGAGGAGACAATCTAGTTCCCACTAGAAAGATATCCACATCACAAGAACAATCCTCACAGATGGCACTAGCTAGTACTCTTATCAACAGTCTTCACAGAAAGGACAAGGTCTCAGATGACACAGCAACTCATCTACCCTCTCTTCCCTTTATCCAGTTCCTTCAAGTTACAGCTGAAGCACATGAACAGGACAATTTGGGAAAGTTTGCACCATTGCTGACTCTGCTCTATCTGTGCTATGTACAGAGGACTTTGTTGTTGAGGACTGTCAAGTGACAGCTTTTCACTCAAAGTGAAAAAGATTAACAAAAATGTTCAGCTTATTTGATGGCTCAATTTACTAAACATCCTGACATCACCCTTTATAAAGAGATTCACTTGGCTTTGTTACAGTCTCTATCTTGGTGAGATTGTAGCCATTATGCAAATATGTTCTGCCCAAACTGCTGGTGCAATGATGTTCTCCTTTACTAATAAAAGAAATGTCACTGGATATAATTATTGTAGAGTGTTTAACTGGTAAATTGTTTGAATAAAATAAAACACTTGCAGGCCCTTATTCTGCCTTACTTATTCATTACTCAAGCAAGTCACCTGTGGAAGTCAACAGTAATTGTGCATGAGTCAGGTTGAGTGACCTTCTTAATAAGACCCTCAGATAATAAAACATTAGCAAGTCAGATCCTTGACTGGGTTCAAATCAGTTCTGTTGACTTCAGCTGAGGCTCTGACCCAGGAAGCATATTCACTTCTTGACCGTCATGGGAAGCGCCCTTTGGCCCTGAGTTGAAAATTTGTTTTCAGACACAGCTCTCTCTGCCCACCCTCATTCAAAAGTAGACATGCTTAGGCCAGTCAAAACCCATTCAACTCTGATCCAGAAAGTGGAGACACAGTCTTGTAGAAACAAGATTCCTTTGGAGGCAGGCTTTGAGCAGGGTCTGACCTGGTCTACACAGTCTGGTCAGATGTGTTTTCAAGATCAGTTTGGGGGGAAGTTATCCTCTAGGATGCTTTTCAAATGCAGCTTGTCTTCTACTTTAGATTGAGCCATTGATATTAATAGCTGTTACTATTATGGTTTATTTTTAAAAGTGACTAAAATAAGGTTTCTTCCCACTACCCATCCCACAAATTTTCTTAGGATTTGAAATAAAAGGTGGGAGTCCCAACATAGGCCATTATGTGTGATATTCTTCCTTACTCCATTTCTGTGAGAACCTCTAATCATGAAGGAGTTGTGGCCATTTCACATGGTCTGTGATATCTCAGTCCCGCAGTCCATTAAGCCAGAGTAGCTATTATATTTTAAATGGCAAAGCTATGAGGCCCTTTAGCATGAATACGCTTTCTGGATCAGATCCTCAGCTGAAGTCAACAGAACAACATGGATTTAAACCAGTTAAGCAAGAGAAGGCTATAGGCCTCATGTCTATGCCCAGAAGATGATTTCTGACTGGTTTCCAGGAGGAGTGGGACATCTCTTTGCTGGATTAAGAGTATGATCTATGCTGCTGTCAGCTGACAGCTTTTTTTTTAATTCCTCTCTCCTAAAGCCAGAGTACAGAGCAGAAAGAAGAGACCATCAGAAACTGGAAAGAAGGGCATGGGGCAATAGACTACAAAGTTTTCCGCCTCCAAGTAGACAACACAGTAAGTAGGAAGGAGTCAGGGTTTGTTATGGTAAGAAAAATGTGTGCAAAGATAGTCACAAAGTCTGATGGGGGACTTCAGAGATTCTGGTAATGGTAATTCAGATAAGAATCCAGCCTTTTTTTCTGAATCAGACACCTGAACCTTTTCCTGTCCAATTACTCCAAGTATCATGTATGACTGATCACTTTATGAACATCCTTTGAAAAACCAAAATATTTTAGAATATGGGTACTTCTGGTTATGTATAGCAATATTATTAAGGATATATATAATGATAAACTTTGACTCTAGTCTAATCCACTCATTACTTTTTCATGCATAAATCTAATGTCTGAAAAAAATAATTTCCATGTTTTTATTTTTCTATTATTTTCTCCCACAAGAATTAAGAAGTGCATTTCTTGTGTTATTTAGTAACGATATTGTAGGTTTTCTATGGGTGTGTACCAACATTAAGGATGTGTGAGTAATGAAATCCTTGTAACATTTGGGTACCATCTTTTACTATTAAGATTTCTACTAAGATTTCTATGTGATGCATAGCAATTTACCTGTGCTGGAAAACATCTACATATTTAAGTGTGCAGATAGGAAGGAGTATCTGCAACATCTCAAATGGTAAATCTAGCAGAAAGCAAGGTGAATGTAGTGTAATACATGGAAATCAGCTGTGTCAAGGATGGCAAAGGGCCTTGTGGTCTTTGGGAAGAACATGGTCAAATTCCAGAATTCATTTGGATAGAAAAATAGGAACAGAAACTTTTTACTGCATTTCTCAGCAATAACAAAAAAAAAAAAGAGATGGCTAAAAAAAAAGATGACTGTTCCCTTTCTTTTTCCACAGACATGTATGGATTTTAAGAAGATGGGAAAGAAAGATGTGGAAAGTGAAAAAAAAGATTAGCTAGACACAAAATAATCTCAAAAATATGCATTTAAATTGTGCGTGTCTGTGTATATATGTGTGTGTCCTTCTGAAAACCTCTGGAACCTCTGAAGTAGCTTACTTTCTGTTGCCTGTGAATCTGGGGTTTCCATGAAGAGTGCATTATCAAGTTCTTTGTACAGTATCTCTCATTAAAAGGTTACTGTATCTTGGCCCAGCTACTTTAAACTCTAGTTTATTCACCTTGCTGTGAAAATATCTCCTCACAATGCTAAAATCTATTAGCTTACTAGAATTCAGTTAAAAGTGTGGGGTTGAGGGAGGCCTGGTGGGGGAAAGAGAGAGACTGAATTTTCACTGAATACCCAGTTTGTACCGTTATAATCAAATTTGGGGGAAAGGAGGCAGTGATTAAAAACAGGATGATTGTTTAAACTTTTCTCAATTGTGCAGCTAGCCAAGTAAATAAATTGTTTAGCTACTTCTTCCCTTCATGCACAGCTAATTCTAAATGACTCTGAACAAACATGATGTTCAAATGGACCATTTGCCTTACCTGTACCATTGTTTCCAGTGGTCTGAATTGCGGCTTCAGGCCCCATAGTGTCATATTCCTCCTTCATTTCTTCTGTAAAATAAGCATGCACATTTTTAGCATTTGCAAATTATTGAACAGCTCACAAAACTAGCAAGCACACTGCAGTAACAAGGACAGTTCTTTTAAAGGAAACAGAGAAAAGGCCTGTACTAAGCCTCTATACAATGGCTTTGTTCTTGCAATTGAATGAATTCAGTCATGCTAGCCGGACAAGAACTTATTTACTTTAAACATTACAGCAAGTGGTGAAAACCAAAGGTATTTATTAAGGCCAAGTAAAGGCCTTTTTCTGATATCAAATCCAATAAGCAGCATGAGGAGAAAAAGCTTGTTATTTTTAATAATCAGTGAACTGCAAGTTAATTATTTTTACCTGAGAAAAACAGGCAGCAGATCTATATATTTATCTATCTGTTAAGAATTTTATCACACATCTGCTATTTGACTTATCATCCTCATTTTAACTATAGAGGCTTGGAGTGAGGAGTGTATTAACATCAAAGGGTGCAAACATTTCTAAATTTTCAAACTGTGGACAGTGCCGTTATGTCTGCTTAATTTGTCTGTGCTCCCATTGCACTTGCAAATTATAGTTTTGTGCCTATAAATTGGATTATTTCACATGAAAATGAGTTGCTATTGTATAGTATTATCTGTCTATCCAGCTATTTGTTATAGACCAATTTGCTTTTGGTGAAGTTGCTGGGATGGGAGATATTTTAAAATAGCATTTATAAAGAGGAGCTAGCTTCAGCCTTACTAATGGACAGAACAGTGATCTTTTTTATCTATTTATTCATCTAACGTAGATATGTCTAAGGTGCCTATCACATTGGTTACTTACAGATGATTTGTTAGTGTAGATGCAACAGGTACTCACACAAACTTGGTGGGCACAATTTAGGTGCCCACATTTGAAAATTTGGCCCTCAAAATGATTTCCACAGGCAACAGCAAATACCCACAATCCTCTCTCACCCCTTTCCATTTTCTCCCAACTACCTTCCTTCTCTTCTTTGCGCACACGTACAAATATATAATCTATTTCTTTCATTTTACATGCAAACACAACAGGATTTAGGATTTGAGATTTAAGTGGAGGGCCTAATAAATTTTGTATTTAGATGGATTTGTAAGAAATGAAGACTAGAACAGCATCCAGAAGTGGTTCAACAAAAAACAAGAATTTCCCACAAATGAGCATGAGCCTATGATAAACTGGGGAGAGGGAAGCTGGTTATCCAATCAAATGACAGACTATCAAGAAGGTCAAAGCACACTATAAAACGCATATTAAAATTTGTATTTCTCATTTTTGTGATAAATTTTTTTATGACAGAAAATGGCTCAGCATTAATCTAATGACCATGATTTGACTCAAGATAGGGGGAATAGTTTAAACAGAACACATTCTCGGTTCATTCCTAAATTTGTAATCTTGTAGTATTTTTCAGATGTCACATTCTATGAATAATTAGTTGGTAGTATAACAGGTTCTAATTGTATCATTCTAATTAAAGGTAAAGCACAAAATGACTTAATTCAGAGCTTTATAATCAGTGTACAATACTGTGCTATAAATATATGTTTATGACTTTGAAGATTAA
>NW_027131390.1:90077500-90085000 GCF_026122565.2 Emydura macquarii macquarii | reverse complement strand
TACTGTATCACAGGGAAATTTGCCATGTAATGGTGTGTTTACATGGTAAGTGAGGGATAAGATGTACATATGAAGAGTATCTGAATTATTGGCATCATGTGCCATTTTGTGGTGTATTATATTAAAGTTTCATTTTCTGTAAAGCTCTGCGTGTAATATGGGGGTTACCAAAGAGTATAAAGCTGATACTTAAATTGCTTCATAACAACTCAGAGTAATAAGAGATGTCAGAATATGAATTTCGAAAAACCTATATTTAAAGGGGTCTGTGTTTATCTCTAATAAGCATTATTTGCTCTTCACATAAATCTATTAAAGCAAACCTTCCCTGTTCTTCTTGAATGTAAATGATATTTCAAACAGTATCAGCATATGGATTAATTTTACAGTCAGATTTAAGCAAACAAACTGTTCTTTTGCTGTCTATAGAAATAACTTTCTTATTTTTTGTACTTTTATGAACAATGGAATAGTAGCAGCTCCAAGTGACATTTTCTTTTGACCATTACAGTACCTGCTGAAAAATTCCACTATTAAAAATCGCCCATGGTAACATTTAAATGCTGATAATAATTAGCCTGACATTTGAAGTACAGTGGTTACAGTGTTGTCTTGAAGATGCTCTGTTCAACATTACCTAACTAACCCCTCTTCATACTTATGTGCTTTCTGTACATTATTCTGTCAGTTACAGAACAAATAAGACATCACTTTCTCATGTATTAACATGCAAAAACTATGCTTAAGGGCCATACACTGCCCCCAATCCACATTACAACTCCCACTGATGTCAAGTATTGTTAAGGTTGTGACACAACCAGTAAAATAAGGGAACTGAAAACTAAGAGATCGACTTTCTCACTGATCAATGCAGGGAATTTGTGTGAATAATTCCCTATAGACTGAAAGATGGGAGAGAGAATTTGAGCACAGTGCTGTGATCCGGGGACACTGAGTTCTAATTCCTGTTCTGACACAGACTTCCTGCACAGCCTTGGGCGTGTCATTTAGGTCAATGTTTTCAAAAGTGTCCAGTAATTTTGGGTGCCTAATATTTTGAGTGCTCAATTTCAGACCTCAAGTCTCAAGTGTCAAAGGTGACACTTTTGAAAGTGTGGGCCTTAGCCTGTCTGTCTCAGTTTCTTCTTCTATAAAATGAGGAAAATAGCTACTACAAAGGGGTATTGTGAGAATTAATAGCTTAAGATTTGAAAAGTGCTATGAAAATGCCTATATAAGACAAAAGCATAACCCTTCATTTGTAGCTCTGAGAATTCTAGAAGCACTGGACCAGTACCAGCGCCCTTCCGTTACATGGGTGGTGGTGCAGGGTTTCTAAACCCTGTAAAAAGAGAGCAGACACCCCCCCATGTTGCAGACTCCAGGAAGACTATGCCTTATCTCTGTGCAAAGAGTTGTGGGGCAAGAATGGGCTGAAGGAAGACCAAAGGACAGAGCCAGTAGATCTATCACTATTGTCCATTACCCTTGTGGAGTGGAGAAAGAGGAGTAAAAGGGGCAGGGGCTCCTACAGCCTCAGGGTTGTAATAACAATCATGAGCATCTCTGTTGCCTCTCCAAGGCTGGGAGCATGGCAGGATTCCTTCCCACTAATCTTTTCAGAATGCCCTAAGCCAAGCCCAGTTCTTGGCATATAGTGCAGTGTGAATGAGGACAGAGGGTTTGAGTCAACGAATGGATGAGAGAGTGGATTTTTAACGCTGTTTGTTCAGAACAGAGTCTCCTGTAATAATCATGATACAATCACAACACTTTATGTATAATTGTGTGACCTAAAAATGGAATAAAAGCATTTCCTTGCTGTTGTAAAATGGAAAATGCCTTCCTTATCTGTCAGTCTCTACTCTAATTATTATCTCCACCATTCCATGAATGATGGGTATTTTTCATCCCAAGAAAAACCAGGCATAGTTCAAGAAATGTGACAAGAGGCGCAACATCTTAGGCCACACCTACTCTGTTTCACACCAGAAGAAATTAGAACAGAAAATGCTCTTGTTCTCATGAAAGATGCAGTAAAGTTAAGAATAAAGATAATTTCAGACATTCAACCGGCAATTGTAATTGCTATGGCAATGATGGTTCTAATGAATGGAACATAATAGCTCAACACATGGGGAACTTTAGGATTGAAGGACAAGGTTTAGGTCCTAGGCTGGGAAGATCCAGATGCATTAAAAAATCCGGCAACATGAATGTGACAGAAGATCTGAAATCTAAGTTTCAAAGGCTATTTAGTGCTTCGGCCTGAACGTTTAGCGTTGGTGTTCCGTGATTTGTTTAATGCTGCTTACAGGAATTTTAAGAATGATGGCATCACTAGGTGTACAGGTTTTTCTTTGTACATTAGTGGGGAACATTTAATCCAAATTTTGGGGTATGGATTTGCAGTGAAAGCCCACCTGAAGGACAAAAGAGTTGTTATAGTTGAGCTCACAAAAGATTTCCAGACTTTTAGGCTAGGAGAACTAGGCCTAGATAGTGAAGAGTTTTGTGGGTGAGGCAATCTGAGAGGTGTGAAAGCTACACAGGAAGAGCCAGGGATATCCATTTGAGACACAAGAAACAGAATTTACTAGGCCATTTTAGTACTGGGTGGACTTTTTACTTTTTCTCTTTGTATTTTTAGGTGGTTACTGAAGTTGGAGGAAAGATGGTCAGGGGTGAGATAGAACTCCTGTTGTGTGGGCTCTGGGTGCTCTTTCTCTGTGAAGTGTACGCTTGCCACACTGTTCCAACTAATAGCAAACAGTTCTGTTCTTTGGGATTCAATGTTTTTATTATCAGGATTAAATTTGTTAGTTGGGGGACGTGCATCCTGGCTTATTGTGTAGTCCACCAATCAGCTTTCTCCTTGTTTAAGCCCCTGCTGTGTATAGATGTGGGCCTGGTACCCTGTCGTTGACTCTGGAACCCACTGATGACCTTTAGTACAGCTGTTTTCCCAGGCTGATTTAAGTGTTTGGAGTAGGTTGGGGAATTGAGAGTAGTTTGTTTTGACATATCATATGGGAGCTTTGGGTTTTCATACTCTGTTAACTGGGATCTTTTTAAATGCTTGGAAAGTACCAGAGCAATGATTGTGTACTTTTATACATCTAAATAAATAAATATTTCTACCCCTAAATAGCCTGTCCTCCTGGTAGGGTATAGATAGTTTGTTCAGATAAATAAGGAAACCATGGTCCTGAAGACTGGGTGCCTGAAGACTGCATCAGGTCAGATCCAGTATCTATACCCAATCAGAAGGATAGGCTATTTAAGGGTAGAAATATTTATTTATTTAGGTTTCTAAAAGTACATATCCATTGCTCTAGGTGCTGTCCAAACATTTAAAAACATATCAGTTAACCAAGTAGGAAACAGTTAACAGAGTATGTTTAGGAAGAGATATAGGTTGATTTGCTGTGATCTTGACCTGGCTTTGATGAGTATTAAGTATTTGGGGACACTAGTGGTGGTGATGGTGGTGGTGGTGATTTGCATTGCATTCCGTATGCAAATCTTAGGAAACTACAATTGCTTTGCCTCATGGGAATGAAAAAGATAGGCCTCTGCGAAGTCAAACACATCAGAAAAATCTTCAGGTAATATTGTGGTTTTGGTTAATGATATTTTAATCAAAGAAGAATGGATGAGGCATAGTATTGAGGTCTAGTGAATAACTGTTCTGAACCATCTTCAGTGCCCATTAATCTGAAGTTGGGTCCTAATAGGTGGGCATAAAGTTGTCTTTTTCAGCCTACAACTGGGTTTATGTGTTTATTAACATGCTGTAGATTTGGTTGGACTAGATGAGGAGTTAATGGGAGTTTGGCTGAATTTGTCTGTGGGATTGTGGCTTCACAACTTTACTCTGAATAGTGGGAGCCCCTGTGAGAATATCACTTTTGGAAGTATCATTGAAAGATCTGTTTGGTGTTTGAGATAGTACTTATATTCCTTCTGTGGGACCTACAGGGACAAACCATGAGTGTTAAGATTTCTCAGCATGTCAGAGTCAATGATCTTGTTTTTACTCACTTACATCAATTTTACACCATCAAAACTTCACTGAGTTAAATGGAATTACTCCAGATTATTACAGAATCTGGTCCACTGTTTCCATGGACTCACTAAAAATTTGGCTCTGGAGAATACAGAAGAACAGAGGATTTACAGTTCATGGTGTGAGCCAATTCTGTCTTCTGGCTACAGAGTTGGATGCCATTGCTCTGAATGGAAAACACATGTCATCTACAGAGACACCCAAGCTGTCTATTGGCATACACCAGTAATTCCTGCATCATTTCTCCCTTTGTGTCCTCTCACTCTCATCTTCAAACCTTCTTCTTTGTTGCCTCCTGTTTCTGAAATTCCTTCAGTATTATAGTGTAACTAGCCATCTACACCTTTTCCTTTCAAACTCCTCCTCAAAACTCATTACTCCTGTGAAACCCACATCAGCAAAAATATTGTCTCCCACCCAACTCTCCTTTCTCAAAACACTATAAAATAGAATGTTCCTCTGAGTCTCTTAATGTATCAGATTTGTGTTGTCTTCCTCTCTGGAGAGAGAAAATCATAATAGCCCAGAGGATTCACATTTTTTAAATTGTCACACCAAGACATGGCTGCCTCTGGGAAAGAAACAGTAGAAAGAGATGCCTAGAGGCAGAGTGGGTAAGGATTCAAAATGATGTCAGGTTTCCTTCTACTTTCCCATCAATAGGGTCTTTGAAGAAGACGCCTTTTCAGAAAGAGTAACTATCTCCTTAGTTAAAAATACTACTGTGGTTTCAGTTTTGGGAAGAGAAGCTGTGTTAGCTTTTCTGCCTTAAATTGTGTACAGCCTCATGGTTTGCAGTTGTTCTTTTGCCTCCATCAGGGTTTTCTCATTCAGTTTTGATGATGTCCTTGAAAGAGGAATGCAGATGCATAGCTTCATTCAGTTTTGATTTTGAAGGCAGGTGGATATTTTATCCTCTTCTTTCTTTTCTGGCTGTGTGCCAATAGTATTGATAACTCTTGCACACTGTGTCTATGAATTATGGGGGAAAATATCAAAGACACTGGTCTTTGTAAAACTCGACTGATTTTCATTCTGATAGTTCCCCTTTCACAGTGTAGCAACTACTGATTGAGGAGAAAGAGGAGCTGGAAGTATATATTTTCTTTTATGTTTCAAAAATTTCCTAGGGTTTATTTTGTTTGTTTGTTTGTTTTTTAATGTTAGTGTTTAGGGGAAAGAGAAGACTTCTTGATTAAAGGAGAAAATTTATGTTTTGAGACCTGAAAATCGTCAGCTGGAATTTTCTGCTGTGACTGAGATCTTTTCACATCCTCAGATGAAGAAGAGTCAAGGAATGTGGAGAGACCCCCCCAAGAATATGTGCCAGCCTTTTTATATTGCTGGAGGAGAGGAAAAATGGATACTTCCTTCTTTACCAACCAAGGATAATTCCCATTAAAGTACATGGGCATGGCAGCTTCTGGAAGAGGGTAGATTTTCACTTACCCCACCGACCAGGTGCATCTGAGAGCAGCCTCTTGGGGTTTTGCTCTTTTGCTGTGAAGAAACTGAGTTATAGCCTGTGGGGTCCTGATGCTCACCGGAGGAACCATGACTGCGAACTTGATTTCTTGATTGCTTCTCTGCAGTCTGACTCTGAGCCTCTTTCTTTGGCAAGGTGTGGATTTATGGGCTGAGGGCAAAACAGTTCTCCTCCAGTTGTGGTCTGTTATATTTTGCTGTGCTTCTTTGGCCACTCCGCCATTTTGAGAGAGGTGATAGAGCCTGGTAAGGGAAGCCTCCAGATAGCAGCCCTGTGGAAATATTTTCCTAAAAGCACCAAATAGGATACATTTTGTAGAAGAGTTAAAGGAAGAAAAACTGCTCTTGCTGAATTCCCCAAGCCCCAGAGAAATAAAGAACAAGAAAGCAACAACACAGGAGGCCTGAACTACTGCACTCGTCTGGCCAGTAGAGAAAGAACTGGCTGGTAGCAGAGCAACTGTGGAGCAGCAGGATCTAGACTTCCTGTCAAATGACTTGAACCCCCCGACTGTGCAACGTGCTGAGTATGCTGATATATATTGAGGGACTTTTCATAAATGGGAGCTATTGACACAATGGACCTTCTGAGTTATTTGGGTCTATGACATGGACCTGTATTTGGAGGTAATTTAATTTGTGGTCAATGGTGCTATTATCTGCCTACCTGGGTAGTCCTTAGTATACCGACTCATGACAGCACATATTCATACAGTTCACCTTGTGAGTGTAGGTGCTGATGAGTATGTGCACTTCATTTGGGAGCCTGATTATGATCTCACACCAGTTTTAATTGGAGAAACTCCACTTTCTCCACTGACTTACACTTATTTCACACCAATGTAAGGGAGTACTGAATCAAATCCTGTAACATATAGTAATCCTGCAACAGAACAAATTACCAGACTGTTTTCACTCCTTCACACCTAAATTCCATCCCAGAATGAGTCTGGGGTTGAAGTCTAACTCTGGGATTATAGGGACATACAGTGGAAATCATGACACAAATTTAACTAACCAAGTGTGGACAGCTTAGCAGCTGCAGTCTGCTATTGATCATAGTGACTTGCAGCTTCTAATATTTGAGGTGAGGTCTAGGAAAATGGGGGGGGGGGGAAGTGATAATCAGGTTAACTTCTGTCATTTCTCCAAGGCCTTGCTCATATAGCAGGGAAGGAAAAAAGATTGACAAATAATTCCATGATGTTCCCCTTCTCTCCATATTACAATACTTGGCCTAGTCCTGCTTCCACTGAACTTGATGGCAAACACCCTCTCACTTCAGTAGGAGCAGGATCTGGCCCCATATTCAGTCAATACAGTTAACTCTCAAACAGCCCTTAAATCACAGCATTCCCAGACTGTAATACTTTTCATTTACTGTATACCTACCCTGTAACTGAACATGTATGAAAATAAAAATAAACATCTGTGTTTTATCTTGTGATAAAATTATAATAGTGTTGATTACCTTATTTAACCCTTATCTTACAAAAAAGAGGCATTGTACAGTCGTTGCAGAAAACCCCCCAACATATTTCTTTCATACACTACGTCATTTAAATTTCTCAACTTGTGCTTTCTCTCCTTTAGAAAATTACTCAGCTCCTCTTGCTTTCTACATCTACAGTATTCTTCCACTTCCAAGGAAATAATACCTTGATAATCTGCACTTCAAAACCCAAGTCAATAATTGCCTTTGATGATGGAGGGGGTGGGGAGAGAACCTTCATCAGCAAGCCTACAGCAAAGGAATGCTGGAAAAAAGATGCAAAACTATTGCTGCACTTCCATGTTTCAATGTATTTTATCCCTTTATTTGCCTACAATTCTGCAATGATTTGTTAAATATGTCAAATCTCTTAACAATATAAGCATCACACCAAAAGGAATTTATCAAGACCCCTTTAATTATTAGGATACATGACAATCCAACAAAATATTTC
>NW_027131390.1:90062500-90067500 GCF_026122565.2 Emydura macquarii macquarii | reverse complement strand
GAGCTTTGGATCCGGTCCTAAATATCTAAGTCAGCCCTGTCCCTTTGAACTGTATTACAGACTCACAACTGGATATGGAGGTGGATTTGAAACTGGTAAGGGACCACCATGATACGTCTCCCACTCAAGTTTTCACCTGCTATGATCTGCCTCTCCTGGCTGGAGGACCTCTATACAACAGTTGGTTACAGAGTAAAAAGCTCCTAAATGCAAAGCTAACATTACCAAGTTTGCCTTGCAGTTTTGCAAAGTCACATCTTCCTGTTAAACGACAACCCAAGAAACTTGTCCGGATGAGCAAAGATACATATCCATTTGTGTTAATTAAAAAAAAAAAAAAAAAAAGACAAGCCGAACCCCACACAGCTAACCAGCTAACCAGCTTCTCTCTATTTTTATATATTACAGCCCTAGGCTACTACACAGTTGGCAGGTGAGTTTGAAAGCCATTGCACACTGTGAATTTTCCCAATGTATTGTAATTACAGAAACACATGTGCTAGATAGTTTGATGCTGATTCGCTATGAAAAATCATAGTGTTCGAGAAGCCTAGTTTTTTATCTGTTGGCAAGAGGGTTATCTATGAGTGGGCATAGAATTGCCCAGTGGCTACGTCCCAGTTGGAAAATGTGAGTTGTATTCCCAGTTCTGCCACTGTTTCTCTATGTGATCTTGGACACCTCTGTGTCACTTTCCCCATTTGTAACCTGTATAAGTGCCAATTAACTATTACAAGAATGAAATACCAGATATATAAGGACCTTTTCTGCTTCATCAACAAGGTACAACTGTGCTTTTAAAAGTCTCGATATACGTTTAATAGGGGTTTTGAAATAGTATTTAGCATATTTGAAAAAGAGGTATGATAGGCTATATTCTGCTGCTGTAATTAAGAACATTAAAGTCATGTAGAAGTTAGGTCTTAAATTTGGGGACAAAGTTGCACAGATAGCCTTGTATACTTCCCCCGAAAGCCCATGACTCAATTTCCATTGATATCTATGGGAGTTCAGCTGCTGGCAGTTGACCTTATCAGTCTCCCAGAGAGCAACCAATTGCAATGGGAGTAGGCCACAGGTATATACCACGTCAGCAGGTGAAAATGAGCTGTGAAGGATGGCATGATAGTACAATATCCCCAGAATACAATGAACTCAAAGGGCTTTTTGTGAATATGTATCCCTAAATACAGTTATACTTTAGCGATAATTAAGTAGGTGAGCCACCCTTCCTAGAAAAACATAAAAGAATAAACCATTAGACTCTGAAAAAGATAATACACATGCTAACGTGTATTCACATTGAGGACTTATAGCAACTTTGCCTTCAACCATCATACTCCTGTGCACCAGCTACTACCCAACTAAAGAGGGTCTTCCTTCAACAGCATCCATAGGAGTTTCTGTCCAACAAGCTGATTGGTAGCTAACCGAGTCTGGAGAAAATACTAAAGAGTATTATTAGCTCATTGCTATTTGCATCGTTAGCTGACAAAAAAATTGGAAATTGTACTATTCAACTGCCAAATAACTAAAAATCAAACTGCACCTAACAAATGAGCCAAGAAACCTATAAAATTGTAAACTAACATCCAAACCAAAATGCACAGTGTTATACTCTCATTCAGAGGTGGGTTTTTTTTTGAGGGCTTATGTGAAGCGGGAAGTGAACATTGAGGATCGGGGTCTATCCTTAGTTTGTGAAGGGAAGGCACAGAGAATCACTCTGTGGTCCCTGCTTTCCTCTGCTCTAGATTTGTGTGGAGGAAGTAATCTGCGCCAGCCAATATCTGGCACAGTTTTCTTCCCTGTTCATGCCGGGTTTGCCATGTGGGCTGATACAATGAGTGGTGGAGTCAAGATTCCATCCCCATCCCACCCTAGCTAATCCCATCCGCCTCTGCAGAATAAGCCGTAGCAGCTCCCCAGAGACTGTTCTCCTACTGCTCTGCTTCCCTTGTTATGACTAGGTGGTGTATGAGAGTAAGGAGGAACTTCTGATGTCCTCTTACTCCCCTGTGTGAGTGCACTGCTGGGATCAGAGTCTGGCCCTTAGGAAGCACTGCCTCCAGAAGCATTATCCATTCACTTTTTGAAACAGTATTTTGGAGGTACAGGACATACAATGTAAGTCAGTGGTTTTCAACCTTTTTCCATTTGCGGACCTCTAAAAATTTTTGAAAGGAGGTGCAGACCCCTTTGGAAATCTTAGACATAGTCCGGAACTCAGGTTGAAAACGACTCTTCTATGGGAATGACAATCTTTTGCGGACCCCTTAGACAGTCTGTGGACCACCGGCGATCCATGGACCACAGGTTGAAAACCACTGCTCTAAGCAATTATCTGTTCTCCCCAGGTTCAGTGGAATCTACATTTCAGATTAGCGTTTAGCCCAACTTTACTTTTAAGTATTTTTAATATGATATAATTAGTCCTATTTCTTTAATTAATCTTAGTATGAAAAAGTTTGTGAGCTTTGCAATTTTTATTAAAAGTTAGCTCATTCATCAGGCAATTTTCTTAGGTTCTTACAGCTCTGGAGCAGAGGAAAGAATTTGGAAAACAAGGGAAAGATAGGTGGGAAAAATTTATGAAAAGAAAACATATGTAAAAGAAAACACATTGAAAATTTGTTTCCACATATGAGATCATATTTCTGGCACTTTGTAGAAGTCCTATGGAAGCTGTTATTTCCAATAGAGGAATACTACAGTGACTAAATTGGTGTTAAACTTAAATCTGTTCAGGAAGTAATAGTCAATCTGCATTCCATGTAAAGACTCTCACAGGCAAAATTATTTATACAAGGTAAAGTTGGCAAAAGGAAGTCCAATGAAAGAAAAAAAAAATACACACATTATTCCACTCTTTCCCAGCTAAATATTGAAATGTTCCTTCCTCAGGAAAATAGATTTCTTAGCAAGGGTGAGCGTAACACATTTTGATAACACATTTTGTCATGAACTGCTATTTTAGATGCATTATGAAACAATATAAATAGATGTGATCTTATGGAGTAAGTGTCACTATTTGCAGACAGATCTTTACTAATGGTTTTAATTCTACCCAAAGTGTAAAGTGCATCCTACAAATGTGCAACTATGTAACTGAATAGATGTTTTAACAGATGTGTATTTAATTTTACTTTGGTTTAATTTTAATTTTGAAATTACCTTTACTTTTATTAAATCTTCTTTAACTAATTTAGGGTCAAATTCTGCCATTAGATACGTATGTACAGCTCTGATTAGGCATGATTTTGATTTCACTCACATGCGTTTTAACAGCAGTGTAACTCTGTTGACTTCACTGGTGTTACTTCCATCCTGATTTACATCAGTCTAACTTTGACCAGAATCAGACCTAATAGGAGTTGTGTGCAACTATCTTGGTCAAAATTTGTTTCTTGGTCATTTTTACAGTTGGTAGCAAAAAGGCAAAATAATTTTGGGGGGGAGATTTTTTTTATCAAAATTCAAAATTTTAATGAAATTTGAAAAAAATCAACCGCCTCTAATCATTTTCTGTAAGTTTGTGTGTGCGTTTTTCTCTGGCTGTTTTTTTGCTATGTGCACACTTTGCAAGCAGAAAAAAAAGTGAAACTTACACCAGTCAAGCAGCAAGGAGGAGTAACCTGCATGAAAGCCCAGACACTAGCAGTATCTGCTGGACCCAACCCAGCCAGGTGAATGGGGTAGCTGTGCAGACACATGGCAGGCCCATACACCAGCAGGCAAAGACACCAGAAAAGTGTAGCTGAGGAGAGAAGGCAGAATAGCGTGCTTCCCCCTCCATAATGCATGTGTTGCATAGACATGAAAATCACCCGGGCAGCTGCAAAATACACACAATACAATCAGCCAGCCCTATCTGTGTGTCGGCTTATTGAAATGGCTTTAGGAATGCTGTGTGTGAACTGCGGTGTGGTTGGCTCATTGTCATAAGCTGGGTCAGTGGACACTAGCAATAAATCTGAGGCATTCAGATACTAGGGCACATTGGAGAGCATCACAATATAAGCCTATTAATAAATACAATTTCCCCCCCCTGTATCCACCCTTGTTTTCTGTGTCTTACTAGCCAACTCCCCCATGTGGCAGTTGGACACGTGAGACTTTGACTCAGATTCAGTGTCAGTGGCACTTTTTCCATGACTGTACATTGTGACTTGGGTCTGCACCGTTTGCGTCCAGTCACTCTCCCTCTGCATTATCCATTTCTCGGTCTGGCTTCCTAGGCTATGACAGCAGCCATGATGGGCTACAGTCTGTAGCTGCCATTCAGCTCTGTTTGACCTACCTGCCGGATTTGTTTTCTCCCTATTGAATGGCTGCCCTAGCAGCTGGGTTTCTGAGTTGGGGGCCAGAAAGCAACTGCCTGCTGCCATGCGTCAAGCTGCTTCTAAGACACTTCCCCCTTATATGGGCATGGTGTGAACATGATTACCCCAGCCTTTGATAGCTGCACACCTGCATCTTTTTCTCCTATCCTGGGGTGCTTCCATGCAGGAGCCTGTTCTGTACAGCACTGAATACACTATCATTCAACACGTCATTAATACTAAAAACAGCAAGACACACACCATTTGGGGTGACGCTGGCAAGCGCCTTTTAATTCCCAGTTAAGCTCTATTGATGCTTAGGCCTTGTGCTGGACCTCTGCACAGCGGTGAATCACACCATTTGTGTGGAATTTTGTGAGCATTTGTGGGACTTGCACATTTTTCTATGCTCAGTGGGACAATCTGCCCCACTATATTTCTAACCTCGTGATGCAGTTCTGACAGTGAGAGATGAAGGCCTTTCATTAGGTCTGTGTTGTATAAGACTATGTACGTTATGTCTTTTTGGCAAAACTATGAATATTTACATAATGGGCCCTATTGTGCCTTTACAAGACACAGCTACAGCAGTGTGTGTGTGTGTGTGTGTGTGTGTAGGCAAAGCACAGCAGTGCCAGCCAATGGAGGCATTCCGCCTGCAGAGAATACAGGCTGTTT